>NW_020897809.1:7577476-7611811 GCF_003984885.1 Neopelma chrysocephalum
AGCCAGTGCCCAGGGCCCCTGCTGAGTCAGCCAGTGCCCAGGGCCCCCCTGAGCTGCTCCTACGATACTGGGCTGACCAGGTTTGCCAATATTGCACAACCCCTGAGGAGATGGGGTGATGAGGGAAAACCATTGCACTGGGCACCTGAATGCATCTGAGCCTTTCAGCAGCCTCCCAGTATTGCAAAATCCACGCTCATATCATATGCAGGTAGTAGGGTTTCTAATTTAGAATCTGCATTGGAACAAGAACAGAGAAGGCATTCAAGAGTACTGGCTTAACCTGGCACAAGTCTGCATTCAGCCAGGTAAGACTGTTGCCATGCCCGAAAGAAACTCCCATCAGAGGCTCTGAGCACCATTTTCCCCATTTTCCACAGGGAAAAGTCTGAGGTCAGGACACACCTTACATCTCTGGGGCTTAAAGGCAGAGTTAGCAGCCACAAAGAACAACTCAAGGAGCAATCATAAACCTGCCTCCAGCCCAAATGCAGCAATGCTGATGCTCTCTCCAGACAGCTCAGCTGCAAACGCCTCTGGAGGACCACAAGGGAACGGCTGCTCCAGTGGGGAGCTGTACCCAACACAGAGGAGAGCCCTGCAGAAGTGGGGATGAGCTGCAAGGACACAGGTTGTGGAGTCTGTAGTGGGAGTTTGTGTCCTGTTGGAAGAAAATGGGCAGAGTCTGAACCAGAACCTGCCTGAGAGGGAAAACATGATGGGCAGCAGAGCACAGCAGAGGCTTGGAGGTCAGCAAAATTGGGGTGGGTGCTGAGAGAGGGAGATGCGGGCAGAACGTGAGAGGGAAACACTAGGAAACAAGTTTCCACTAACTTCACCTCCTAACCTTCAATGTCTAAAAATCAGCCATCAGTCAGTGTGTGAGCCATTCAGTTGTGGCTGTCAGTAGTCAGCAAGACACATCTAGAAGGAAGACAGGCACTGAGAGCTCAGCACAACAAGAACCGAGTCAGAGGAGCTACTTACCTGAGCCATCAGTATCAGGAGATGCCTACCTGCAGCTGAGTTACAGGAAAAGAACGATTTTCCTACAGGCTAAAGGGACCCATGGGAATCAGCTGTCATTTAGTAATGACAGCATTCCTACCTAGGAAGAGAAAGCAGCCAAAAAAAGCAAAGTTATATTAGATCGGTATTGGCAGCACTGCTGAGAGAAACAGCCCAGTGGAGGGAGAGCATTTTTTGGGCAGGGTCCTGGCTACTCAAAAAGGAGTTGGGGACCATGAATATTTCAAGTACGATGAACTCAGTATCACAGGAAAAGGACCTTTACCCTGCCTTGGGAAAGGGGGTCACCTGTCAGAAATACCCACCTCCTCCACCAATGGCGGCGCTCTCAGGAGATATTTCCACCTGCAAGTGGTGATGGGGTAAGTAATCTGCAGGTTTTTTTCAGGTGAGAGGCCTTTGAGTTAACAGCAAATACAAGCCTGCTGTGTTAAATGAACTTTATTCCATTTACAAAACATTATGAGCTCCTCACACTGCCACTGAGTCGCTGCATCTGTCAGGTCAAACTGTGTCAAAAGGACTCTGACTCACTTCTTGCATCAGACCTGTAAGAAAATGAGTCAGGGATAATCTTTAATATCTCAATCAGCCCCATAATCCTCCATAGATCTCCTGCCTAAATTCATCTCTCTCTGGCAACCTCTTTGGGAGCCAAATTTGAGGCTCATTCTGTGCCTCATTCAGTGCAAGTAGGGTGTGGGGAATGACAATAGTTATCACTCAAGGAGGTCAGCAAAGGAAAAAGGGGTTAAGGGATACGCTCCGGGACCTAAGGGATACTGGAAGCCAGAGCATGTTGTATTTAGTGGGAGCGCTGGTGCTCAGGAAAGTGTCACAGGACACATCTCAACAAGGATTGCCAGATCTGTGATGGTGAGCCCATCGAGGAAACAGAATCCAGCCCTGATGGAGAGGGAGGAAACTGGAGGTGTGGGAATGAAGGGAGTAACAGGACCCTGGGGGGTGGAGTGTGAGCAAAGCGGTAGGAAACGTCCAGGGCTTGTAGTTGTGCAGAGGGAGCCTCTGCCCGCGGCAGGGGACTGGAGCAGGGAGGACAGGGAACACTGGAAGAGCTGCATTGCTTGAGCAATGCCTTTGCCTGATCTCTCAAGAATTGGAGACTAGGATGAGACCAAGGAACTGCCAATCTGGAACAGACCAGAGGAGCCTGCAGTCAAGTACCTGGCTTCCAGCAGAGTCCAAATTTGGATGCTTTAGAGGAAAATCTTTGATATCATCCCAGTTCCAGGAGGAGTGCAATACACCCAGTGTTTGCTCCCTTTGAGATAGCTACAGAACCATGGCAGGGCAGACAGGCTATTCATAAGCATATCAGGTGTCAGCTGAGCTCTTTGCACTTGCTACAGATCATACATCAAGTCTAATGAGAAGGAATACAGGTTGAAGGGAACAAATGAGCACAGGTTAACAAAGAGGTGTCCTCTTAACACAATACATATGGGGAAGAACAGCAGCTGGCCCTGTGCCCAGCACTGCTACATGGCCTTTGAAAGCTGAGCAAGATCACTTTACTGGTAACATGGTGAGAAGGAAGGGTTGAGAATGCTGTTTGTGATGGTGGTTCTGCATTATTAGGCAGAATTGTTTTTACCTGAAAAAACCCTATATCCAAACCTATTCATAGAAGTTTCATTATGCTATCTTCTAAGGACATGCTGTGCCTAACAAAATAATAAGCCACCTGAAGGGTTAACTCTTTCTCTCTCCAAACCCTCTATGAGAGAGCTAGAACACAGATTTAGGAACAGACAAAAGATGATAGTTGTTTCAATTAATGTTTCAGCTAGCATCTGCTCTTTTTAATTAATTGAGGTCTGGTGTTGTCTGGAGACAGAACTGCTGAGTAGAACTCTGCAGGCTTCCTTTCTGCTTAGCCAGCTATTCTGGTCCCCCTTGGTCCCTCTTGGTCTTTAGAAGCTTCTTCTCCATTTCACAAAGGCCAGAGCCTGTTGTGCACTGACACTCTGTGCCCACAGACCTTGTATACGTTTCACTGCAATAGGTTTCAAATCTGTGTTTCCCACTGGAGGGAAAAGTGACAGAGGAAGATACCTTACAGATGTCCTCTCCCCCTCCCAGACACATGTCTGTGCATTACTTCACTTATCAAAAACTCAGTTTTCTTCCACAAACAGGCATTGTCATAGAACAGATGCAGGTGGATGGAGAAGGGTTCCCCAGGACCTGTTAACCTTCCTGTTTTGCTGGAAGCTCACTGATCCTTCACCTCACTCTTTGTAACACGACCTTTGAGGATCTGAGTGTTTCAATTACATGCAGATGAATAATTTACAAGTCACAGTTGTTGCAATAAACAAGTTCTTCTGCTCTGTCCAAATACTCGACATCTAATATTAAATTTCCCTCAATTTGCAAAAACCTCCAGAACTTAAACAGCTCTCAAAAATGTTTGGAGGAGAAGCTGATGAGGGAAGAGCAGGGTGGCATTTCACAGCAGCAAACAGCACTGGCAGCAAGTACTCCTCTTATCTCCAAGCAGGGCATTGACCTCTTGTACAAACTCCAGGTAGGAAAGCCACTGGTAAAGCAACCCCAGATGTAATATTTACCCAAGAGGAGACATTTCAATGGAAAACAAGCTCCAGGATCTGCTGACATCCTGGTGGGGAGAACAGCGGTCATTCACACAGGTGCTATTCCCTCACAGCCGAGGGAATAGGAATGGGATGTGGAATTTCCAAGCATTTCTAAGTAATAAAGCTGTTGTTTCATGAGGACCATGTTTGTGCTGTCCATGATTCCAGCTAAACAGATGTAAAATGTGGATTTGGTGATTGTCCCACCAGAGATCCATCAGCAGAGTCACTTTGTTTCCTTGTGCCCTGGTATTCCATACTTCAAATAAAGATGCAAACAGGCAAATCCTGCAAGAAAACAGCCAGGCTGGCACTAAATATTCCTGAACCACTGCACCTGGTACCCAGTGATGCCTCATTCTCTGGCAAAGGGAAGTGGATCCCATGAGCTACCCGGGGAACATGAGCCACAGTTTTGAGTTACAGATAATAGTTCCTATACAAGCTTCTCTGAAGAATAGAATAGACAGAATCGAAACAGCTCAGGAGCAAAGCACATAACAGGGCTGTTTTTATCTTTAATCCATTCCACATGAGCAGAAAAAGTTTGGATCCATGAAGCACATACTTCGTTTTGCAGCTCAACCCATAACTTCACTAATCCTTTTTGCTCTGCTCCATAAGCCCTTGTTGAAGGAAATTTGTGTGCAGGACTTGCAGGATCAGCCTGTCTTACCAGCTGCAGTTTCATTATCTTCCTAAGGTGACCAAAACATAGGCTGTCATTGAAAGGGGCAATTCCAACTGCCCCGAGCCCACATGTCCTTCTTCCTCAAGCCATCACAATGATCATAATAAAAAGGGATCTTTTCCTCAGGCAGGGTATTTTTCAGCTGGATCAGTTCCCATGCAGTCACAGCAGTTGAAGTTTTGCCACAAGGCAAGGGCCAGGAAAAAGGCTGGAACTGTGCCTCAAGAGCTTAATGCAAAATCATGAAGTTAAAGCCTCAGGTTCCTGGGTCATTTGTCCCTGCAAATAGCCTGGATTTATAGTCCAGCTTAGGAAAGTCTCCTGGCTGCAGCTTTGTGGCTCTCTTTACAATGGGCCAAATGCAAACCCCTAGATCCCAAAGGTACGGAGCTCTGAGCAAAGCCTGGAACTAGTTACAGTTCATAGTTGGGGGTCAGGCCTAAGTGGTTATTCAGAACTGGCCTTGAAATTGCAGCCATATAATTTATTTGTATTCTTATCAGAGCAAACCAGTGGGGTCACTCCACTGAGCCCAGGCTCAGCCTCCCAGATTTCACTCTCCATTGTCTGGAGACTTTGTGAAATCTCCATCCTTAGAAGTTTTCAAATGAGCTGGACAAGGCCTTGAGCAGCCTGACATGACTTTGAAGGTAAGCCTGCTTTAAGCAGGAGGCTGGACTAGAGACCTCCAGAGATCCCTCCCCAATGCCATTATTCTGAGATTCTTCCATCTTCCACTGCATCTGCATCAGGCTCTGCCACACCACCACCACCAAGCAGTCCCCGCATTGACTGACCCACACGTCAGGGAGCCCAAGTCAGCTGGCTCTTCATGGCCTTGGCTGCATTAGCCCGGGAGCTGGAGCAAAGCGCAGACCTTATCTGTGTGCAGTTGTCTCAGCACACACTAGAATAAGCTTTGCATTGCAAAAGAAACTGTCCCAGACCTGGCTGGGATCCCAAGGTGAAGACTGCAGAACATTTTCTCTTCTTCCCAGCAGGAAGGAGTCTGCATCCTGAGCAAGAACAAGTGTGAAATACAAATCACTGAGCACTTGCTGCTTGTTGTCCAAGTCATTACACAGCACAGGAGTACCTGCAGTGAAAGGACAGATGACAGGGGCTGTCTTGTCACTTCTGTGTGGCCCTTCAGAGAGTTTAGCAGTTTTCATCCACTAGATTGAAATCGAAGCAGTTGAAAGAATACCACACATTAATTTCAGATGAGGCATCCCAGGAACACACTGGGGCTGGGTATCACTGGTAGCAAACAAAGACCTGAGTGGGTTCTGCTCCATCAGGTTGTTTGCAAAGGTGGGAGCTGAGCTCACAGGTCTTCTTTCAGACCCCCACTCTGGAGTCACTTCTCCTTCAACCCAGAGGATGGGCCAGGGTTTCTTGGTGCTCGTCAAGCCTGGAGACCTCATCTATAAGGTGAAAGGGGCACAGAGAAGCGAGAGTGGGAAATGTGGGACAGAGCCAAATCCCCAGTCCCGGCAGTACAGGGCTGCTGCCATCTCGTGGCTGCCTCCGGACATGCAAAGATTACCGGGGACAGCTTCCCAGCTGGAAAATTTTCCATTGAGATAAAATCCTTCCTGGAAGTAAGCTTCACCTGAAGAGCAGGGGGTAAACAACAGTCCCAGTTGTTAGACTCTGTGGGGCCACAGCACTTGGGTACCACAGCTTTGCTGTTCCTGGAAGGTCTCCTGCTCACCTTCTTCAATAGCTGCTCACCTGGTTCGGGACGGCTCCACCCCCAAGCTGTAGTGATGCTTTTTACATCAGGCCAGCACTTCCCTGTGCCCCATGACCTAAGGAGACAGGAGACATGCCTGTTGCTGTTGAGAGGCCCTGGATTTGCTGTGCTGATGCAGCAGTCAATTTGTGTGGCTGTTCAGCCCGGCCTTCACGATGGTTTGGGGCTGGGAAGGGAGATGATCTGCAGGGAGACATGCTGGGATCAGATGGGATGGATATGGTGTCCAGTACTGTTTCTTTTGGCATCTTTTCATTGACCTGTGGTGCTGATGGAGGGATTTATAGTGTGAATAAGGTACAAATGGAGGAGAACCACACGGTCACTCTTTCTTCCCCTTTCAGCCTCCCTGCAGAGCTCAGCAGCATGCACAGAACTCAACATAAGTGTGAGAGCAGCCACATATTCTCCATGGGATCTCCAAAACTATCTACTTCCCCCCAGGCAGGAGACAGGCAGGAGAACAGTGTCCCAGAGAGACCCAGCAGCAGAAAAACTTCTACTGACAGCTCACCAGAGACCATACTGAAGTAGAGAGCTGGCTGCACTGCCTTTAGCAGAGCTCTTGCAGGTGTTGTCTTGTGGACACTCACTTGAGGATACCTCCTTCTTCCTTGTCTCTAATCATGGGAATAGGTTCCAACTTCCTCTTCTCCCTCCTGAGATTCTCCAGGTTCTGCAGTTGCACAATTCACGGGGAAAGAACAAAACGAGAGCTCCAGGGAAAGAAAAATCTGCCAATCCCTTTGGTATTTCTGTGGTGTTTGCTGGTGGCTGCCAGGCTTTTCTCTCTGGCACATATTGTGGCTCACATCACAGAAACTAAAGTGAAATACTGAAATAAATGAGTTGCCTTGAGAACACCCTGGGCAATGGGGAGATGACTGCTCAGTGACCTGTGCAGCATCCTGGGTACACAGGGAGTTTCCTGTAATGATAAGACTACAAAGGAATATTTATTTATCTAGATACTTATTCAGCTTTCACCTCTGTCAGCATTTCTCAATCAGCCATTTCAAAATGTTTTGCCATCACTAATTAACCCTCACAGCACCTCTGTAATAGAATCAGCATCCCCGCATGCCCATGGGGTGACCGAATGGAGAAGTAATCCCTTCATGAAAAAACTGAGCAAAGAAATTATGATATCTTGAAATCCTAATCCTGTGTCCTAACAAAAGCACCCCCTACAAGTCCCAAAATCTCAGACATCCTGTTGGAAACATAAGCAGCCACCTGCCGTTCTTACCATGCCAACTGCCTGGCTTTCTCAGCTGGGCGCCGAGGAAGCACTGACCAAACATTTAATAATCCCAAAAACTGGAGCGTCCTGAAGTGCCACTACAGAACCCAGAAACAAACCCTTAAGGACCTGCAGGACTGGTCAGCTGCACAGCCTGTGCCAGCAGGCAGGTTTTTCCCATGATGTTGCACATGCTATTTATTCCATTCATTAACCAAGTTAATGGTGGCTAAGAATAGACCCCAGATGTCCTTCTGGCCTTAAAAACTTCTTTGCCCTCAAGGAAACACAAAGCCTAAGTGGGTCATGGCATGTGTAGGACACAAATAGTGAACCCAAGCTATGAAGAGCTTGCATATTTTCAAGAATTCACAAAATGCATCTCAGCTTTTCAATAACCTCTGTTCCACTTCTGGGAAATTAGTGGTTAGCAAGGATAGTTCAGAACAGAGCAATGGATATATAAATGTATAATTCATTGATATAGAGATTATGCCAGACAGAGACAGAGCTGTTCAAACATCTTCAGTTTCTGTTATCTATTTCTGTGATGTTACCACTGCAGCAAACTCTCAATTCTGTAATAAACTGGTATTTCTGAACAAAGACCATTTCATATTATGCCTTTAGAAAATGCATCTTTAGTACAATTTAGTCCTGATTTTTATTTTGTTTCTGGTAATAGAAATTATTCTATAGTGTCATTTTTTATACATACTCCCCGATACATTTGGGAAATTTCCCAAAACATACTAAAGATAACACTGTGGTTTTCTGCATCACTGCTCAAAATCAAAGCATTCATGGGTAGAATAAAGAAAAATTTCTTCCTATATAAGCATTTTTCTTCTGTTGCCTGAATCCAGTCTCTTGATAATCAGCAATTAGAGAAAAGAACTATAACAATCAAATGGGAGTTTGCACTTACAGAAATTCAAGCTATTTATTGCACAAGTTATTCAGACAGAGAAAGCTGTTTGAAAACCTCTCAATAAATGAAAGAAGCTGCTATTTCTGAAAGCTGAAATTGTAGTAATAGAGATTCTAAAGAGTCTAAAGAAGAACACAATCCATTTGGAACTGATTTGGTCTTCTGAGAAACCAGAAAGAGTAAATAGGGGGATTTAAGGATCTTTCCCTCTGTGAAAATGTATCACTTTTTTTCACCTGATATCCAGTCTCCAAACTATGACTGTTCACACTTTACAAGCAGAAAGACCAAGGCAGAGGCTAGGAAATGATAAATTATGATCATTTCCACAACCAGGGGCTCCGGCTCCCATTTCCTCAACCCTTTGCTTGCAGACATGGAGTTAAATACTCAATTCCTGGGCCTCAGGGACAGAAATAATCATAGAATAGAATTGCAAGATCATTAAGGTTGGAAAAGACCTTCAAGATTATCAAGTCCAAACGTTGACCAAACACCACCATGCCAATTGAACCATAGCACTAAGTGCCATGTTGAACACTTTCAGGGATGGTGACTCCACCACTTCCCTGGGCAGCCCATTCCAATGCCTGACCACCCTTTCAGTGAAGAAATTCTTTCTGAGAAGATGAATAATGGATAGAAAACCCAGCAAGCCCAGGGGGACCTCACACTACAGCATTTTCCTTCATTTTCCAAGGGAGTTCAAACCAACATCTCAAGCAACTGAACTCCAGCAAGCTGCCTGCTCAGAACATCTGCTCAAGTGTCTGCATTGCAGCCAGACATCCTGGGAGCGTCCAAGGACAGGTTGGACGGGGCTTGGAGCAACCAAGATGTCCCTGCCCATGGCAGGGGGTTGGAACCAGAGGATGTTTAATGTCCGTTCCAACCCAAACCGTTCAACGATTCCACGACCCTTCCCGTGCCTGTGTGCTGTCGGCTGCCGCCTGGCAACGGGAGCGCAGGTTTCCATGGAACCGCAAACAGAGCCGGCGGCTCCTCTGCCCCGTCCCGCGTCCCGCCCGCTCCGACCGCGGCTTCCCGGGGAGAGGAGCTCGCAGGACCCCTCCTTTGGGTGAGAAACTAAAAAATACAGGGGAGAGGGCAATCGCAGCAACTTCTTTGCAGTTTGTGGCATCAGATACTGTGTCTCGGTCGGACTAGAGGAGGTGCTGGCCCGTGTCCCCGGGAAAACACACTCACTCACCACCTGCTTCTCCATGGATGGTGCGGGGGGTGTGCAGAGAACTCTGCCAGGGACAGATGTGTCCCATCCACACACCTACCTGTGTGACACGACCTGCTCTGCAGCGATGGTGTCATCTAAATCATCTGAGTGTGTAAAACACACACTCATCCAGTGCTTTGGGAACATGGTGGATGGATTTACTGCATTATTTTTTAGAACTATCTGCATGTTTGCTTTGGCATTTTAGATTTTTTGGGGGTTTTTTGTTTTGTTTTGTTTTTTGCACAGCAGCTTGATGCAAGGGAAAAGTACTAAATAAAGGTTTTGGTATATTAAAACCATGAATGCCTTATCTATTGATTCCCATGCTACTGGCCACTGGTATGTAGCTACTGGAACATAAAAATGTCAGAGGAACTAGTATATGCCAAATGATTCTAGCAATAAAGCATTTTTATTTGCATTATTGAGCTTAATAATTATAATTAGCACAGCTAGTGCTTCTGTAGCTTTTGGCATTATTTCCAAAGTGATGTGCAAAAAAACTATTAAAAACCAAAACAACCTCAGACTAAAAGTACCTTAATAAAATGAATATTTATAAGTTAATCTTAAAAACAGTTTCCTACATTTAGCTAAAATTATATTATAAAGCACTTTTTATCTCTGAGGGTTGCACTGACAATTATTTGCCATATGCCAGTATCCTCTGTCTAGTCTTGCTTTTCAGTCTTATTCCCTGTAGCAGGAATTTAAATCAACCACAGGAACAAGAAAATTTTTATGAGAAGGGTTTTAGATCAGAGAAATCAAGGTGTGCACTGAGGGCGGAGCCTCCAGGTGTTTGCTGCAACTGCTCTGCAGGTTTCACAAACTCTATCTGACCAAATGCCTCAGGTGTTTGACTGCCTTCCCACCCCTGCCCTGGTGGAGCTTTCTCCAAAATTCACATCATGAGCGGGGGTGATGTTGTTCCAGGATGTAGATGAGAGACTCCTAGAGAAAAATGTCCCCTTACGTTAAGCAAAGTTCAGAGAGACTTGAAATCTGAGTAACCAGTCAAGGAGACTTTTGGAAAAGGTACTTCAAGAACTGAAAAGGAGAGAGAAGACATTTGGGATATATTCAAACAGCCTAAATTCTGTCTCAGCCTCTGTGTCTCACCAGCACTGAAAGTTTGACACCTCCAAAGAATTGGATACTCACTGGGCAGCTGCAGAAACACAGCCAATGGGAAACACAAAGCACCAAGGACGTACGTGGAAATTAGGCCAGATGAGTTTAGCTCAATATACATAAAAACTGGAGGCTGTTCAGAGCAAAAACTGATGCTCTAAAATAGCCTTAAAACTAGTGCAAGAGGAAGAGGATATTTTCTACAGTGTCTTATACTAGTGCAGATCAGGAATGGTGCCAGCAGCAGAATTGCATCAATTGAACTAATACCTCACTGGGCCCAGCTCGCTGCCTTTGGTGATTAAAGGATAACTTTAATGGTCTATCTGTGCTTTGCAAATGAGATCATTTCAATTATGCCTTTTCCCTTAGGACCCATAGCAAAACTACAAAAAGAGACTGGAGTCAGAGAAAAAACCCCTAACTTTCACCAATTTGCCAACCTAAAAGGAAACACAACGGAGTTCCATACAACATGTCTGTGCTGTCCAACAATCATTCTGCCTCATCACAAGAAATCCACAATGCTGAAACAACTACTGGTAAGAGCTTTAAGGAGTAAAAAATGTAGCTTGTGAACTAGTGACAGGAGGATGAAAAAGCATAGGTGTGGGTCTGAACTGGTGACTGGGTGGAAAAAGAGACAAGGTACTTGGGTTGCTTGTTACCTCCAAAGTGTTTTGTCATTCTTTTCCCTTCTGTGTGTAAGGAAGGCTGTGTTTTACACAACTTTCACATAAGCCAGGTATGAACATCTCCTTTGGGGGTCAGAGCACAAATGTTTTGCAGTTTAATGAAGCTTTTTGTTAATTCCTACAGGCATTAAAGGCTCAGTGGTTAAGATCCAGAAAGCTCCTAGGCCTACCACTGCTGTAAAACTTACCACATCAGTTACTGGCAGGTCCCAACTGATTGACTTGTTTATGGTTTTCTTTGGGCCAGGGTCAAGGACACCATCTCAGCACACAGCATCAGCATCTAAAAGTCTCTCTTCCAGCCCTGCAATGGAAACCCACCTTGTGCTGTCAGGTAAGGACACAATGCTCCGGCAGCTTTCCCTTGTTCAGTCAAAGGAGAGGCCTGTAGTCAAATTCTTCTGCCCACAAACAGATGAGGTGGGTAAAACAGCTCCAGACTTACAAAAATCCCTGTCTGAAATCCTCAGCTGATCATCAGATATGGTCAAGTGACATAAACCATACAGAGGTCTCAGTTATATCACTGGATTCTTATAAGCCCTATCCAGCTCCCTGCTCCAGCACCATTAGGCACCTGCAGCTGGGAGCACAGCTGCCCACCCTCCAGGCGTGATGCAGCAGGTCACACTCTCTTTGCACTGGGTCCTGATATTCTGTTTCACGTCTTCAACATCCTCATCCATTTGTTTTTTGCAGAAAGCTCTGAAGAGGATGAAGAAAACCCAAGGAAAAATCCATTTACAATCCCATCAGATGCTGATATTTTTGCACTAAGGGACAAGGAAATCAAAAAGGCAAAGGCAGTATGTACACATGCTCTAGGCCAATGTATTTAACAAGCACTTACCAGGGCAACCAACCAACCAATGAATACCAAACTTTAGTGCATGAGAGATCAAAAGATCACTTCATGAGAAACCTGGGGATGTTCAGCCCAGAGAGGAAAAGGCTCTGGGAGACCTGATTGCAGCCTTTCAGTACTCAGAGAGTGCTTATCAAAAAAAGAACAGCAACTTTTTACACAAAGAGATAGTGAAAGAACCAGGGGGAATTATTTTAAACCTAAAGAGAAGAGATATAGATTAGATGTGAAGAAGAAATTCTTTACTCAGAGGGTGGTGAGGCACTGGAACAGGTTGCTCAAAGAAGTTGTGGCTGCGTCATCCCTGGAAGTGTCCAAGGCCAGGTTGGATGGGGCTTTGAGCAACCTGGTCCAGTGGAAGGTGTCCCTGCCCATGGCAGAGGTGTTGGAACTAGTTTATCTTTAAGGTCCCTTCCAAGCCAAGCCATTCTGTGATTCTCTGGTATCTGAGAGGTCTGACTGTTGCACATGGTCACACAGCCTGGCAGTAGTGTGGAAAGAAGCAAGAGGTCTTTGTTTCTAAAGCACAGTGGGAGGGATCCAAACAAGCTTAAGTAAGGCCTCCTCACCTCACACTGATGACTGATACAGTCTGGTTCTTGCTTGGGTTGAAGGTCACTATATAAGTACAGGGAAGAACTTGTGAAGAAGTGCACTAAGGATGTCTGCTGAGGGATGTCCTCAGCATAACCCATGGCCAAACGGTGCAGACAGCAATGAATTACACTTCAGTCCATAAGAAAGCACTGAGCAGGAACAACCTTTTATCCTCCACAAAGGTCTGGAGTGGGTTTGAATAGATCCTCTCAATCTGAACTTGGTGGTTTACGTGCTGTTGGGAAAATTGGACTGAGTTGGTTAAGTGTGGGCTGTCCTGTTGTTCCTTTTAACTAGGGGACTTATAGGATGAATCTCAGAAAATTTCCATTCACTCAGAGGAATAATCCAGGAAGGAAAAATGAGGACACTGAGTAGGTACAAATTAGCACAGCTGGTGGACGGATGCAGAATACAAATCAACATACTAATGAGAACAAGAGCTAAGGAATTTAGCTTTTCAGTTGCCTCAAGAGAGAATATCACTAGGATTAGTCAGAAAAACCAGGCAAACATGCATCATCAGAGTATCAGCAGTCTGCAAATTTCTAGACTGTGAATAGCTACTCATGACTTTAAAAACCACAGCAAACAAAGCACACAATCAAACTGTCCACGTATCTGACTTCCCACAGGAACATGAAAGGAGGAAGACCTTGAAAGTCCATGAGAAAACTACTCACTCCACTAAAATAAAAGAAAAAAGTGGGTTGCTGAAAGCTCTGAAAAAGGAGGAAGAAGAGGAGAGCAGAAAACAGCCAACAAGTGAAGAGAGACTGAAAGCTCTTCAGGAGATTCTCTCACGGAAGTTGGGCATGCAAAAAGGTAGAGAACAGTCACTGTCTTTGCAGTGGTGCTGCTCAGCTGGGTAACAGCCTAAGGCAAAGAGGGGATGGGAGGAGCAGTTGGCTCTGGCTGACTTTGGTGAGGTCTTGCAGACACGATAGTTGGCTGTATCTTGCCAACCTCTGCATGGCTGAGCCATCTCCATCTCATGCATTTACATACAGAGCACGTGGCACCCCCTCCACAGTAGCCTGGGTTCCACTGTCCTTCACAGTATCTGGGAGCTCTCAGAATGAGCTGGGAGCCACCTGAGTTTGCAGGACCTTCTGTAATAGAAACATTTCTACCAAGCTGACCTAAAGTTGGATTTTAGTGGATCCAGGCCTAAATTTTCTACCTCTGACATGAGCAGTAGCTTTCCCATTAATGTCTAGAGGACAAGGACCAGATTCTCAGCTCCATTCCACATGGGTTTACTCCATGAAACTGATCCTAAACAAGGATTTCATACTCCATATAAAACTGATCCTAAACAAGGTAAAAACTGTAATACAATACCCAGTATTGCTGACTCCAATGCCAACCAGATCCATGCTCATGGCAGCCCACATATTCACTGTGTTTTGCCTTGGCCATATTTTCCCCTCTAGTCTAAGCAACTTTATATTCTAATTTCAGATTACGCATTAGAAAGGGAGACCTTCCATGGCTACCTAAACGACAGAAGAGAGATCTTTTTTCTTGAGGTACTTTGCTTTTAGAATGTTACTTTCTGTTCATTTAATTACTCTTCTCTGTGTTGCTTTGTTTTGGTGTTTTTTCTCCTGAGATGCACTGCCTATAGATCTTTCCAAGGAGGCACACATCAGACCTCATGGATTGACTGTCCAAGTCCTGTGTTACAGACACTAATAGTCTGTAGCCCAACAATTCCCAATCAAGAAATAAAGGAGTGTATGTCATTTGCATCATTCCATAGCCACCCTGCAACTATTTCAGTTGTTAGATGCACAGATACCCTGACCTTTTGACTCCTGCTGTTCTATACATAAATTGTAGCTGGGAGCCATTCTGAACTCAAAATAAGGGGATGGAGTAACTGTGCTGGAATATCCCCATTATTCATCTCTATTTTTGTGCTGTAACAAAACTGAATTAATCAATCTTTGTCAGCCAGGAGTTAACACAGTGCTGGGACTTCTGGATTCTCTCTTTAGTTTCACTGCTTCTTTGTTATGTTCCTTCTGAAATAACCCCTGGCCTCTATATACCTCTATGCATTAAGACACACCTTGGTTTTAAGTCCTTACCCTCTCTGCCAACAACTATCAGGTAATACAGTAACCAAGAACAAAGCTTAACCAATGTACCTTTAAAATCAACCAACCAGTGTGACTGTGTTGCCTTTGGGGTTCATTTCAGTATGCCATGGCAGTGAAGCGAGATGAGATTAGAAAGATGGAGGACATAGCAAAGAATGAGGAAAAAAAACTGGAAAAGGCCGAGAAAAGGATGGAGAAGGATGCTGCCATGTTTGAGGAGTTCCTGCAGGAGAACCAAAATAACTCTGTCAAAGCCCTGAAAATGTAAGGAACATTAAACCGTGTTCTCTTTCATGCTGGACACAGGAGATTTTCTGCTTAGCCTCCCTGTGGGGTTTTGGCTATGAAACACTCTTGATTTTCCCAGAGTTACAGTCCTAGTGGCACTTTCTCCCCACACATTCAATAAAAGAAAGGAAGGAGAACAACAGCCAGGGAATACCCTCATTGCAAAACCCCTGGTGGCAGCAAGAAACCTGCTGCTGGCCCCACCACTTCCATTCTTCTCACAACACCCTTACTAGGGGGAGATGCCTCTGCCCAACTCTTCAAAGCAGGAACAGTCCCCTCAGTGAAGCAAGCTGAGCACTTTGGCCCATTACAGGTATCACAAGGGCAGAGCAGCAACTGATGCTCAGCAGCAGCCAAATTAGGGAGATCTTAACACTGGGGTGCCATACTCCTTGCCAAGAGAAGTAGGGCCTTGAGGCAGGAAACAAACATCACCTGGGATACACCCATAACACAGACTTCTAGTGCTTGTATCACATCTTTTTTTGCTGTTTCATATGCACCTCAATTCACTACTCACTACTAAATTGTTTAATGTCTTATATTTATGCATTCTTTCCTAGGGCCAAAGAAGAAACCTCAGCAAAGAGAAAGAAAATAATGGAGCTCCAGGCAATCAATTCCCAAATAAAGAAGGTCCAAGGGTAATAGTTGCTCATTATTCCTGCTTGGCCTTTAACAGCCCTTACACTGTTGTACTTTCACAGTCCTTGGGGGTGAAAGATTTCCAAAAATGTTGCATTTTAAGAGTCAAAATGTTTCGGCTTTTGTTTTCCAGATGCTGGCTTTGTTTCTAAAACAACTTGACTAGTTTTTAATAATATTGTTAAGAAGTGTACATATTCCAAAATCAAATGCTTAGTATCAGATTAAAAACCAAACAAAACTAAGCAATGTATTTTAATGGGCACCTGTGGAAAGACAAAAGAAATAACTGTAATGACCATTATGAGTTGAGCCGGCAAAATTTCTCATTCCTTTTCAAGTAAAAATTCCAAAATTAGCAAGCCCAGTGACATATCAAGGCTCTGGCCATGGAGATATGACCAGGCAGCTTCCACATGAGGAACCACAAAGAACATGCAGGGCAGGTTCCCATTTGTTTTTGCATGTCCATGAAAACATGTGCCCTCTTGTCCCTTCTCTGGGTTAAGCTGAATATCAAGAGCAAGAAAGAAGGTGTTCAAGCAGAGGCTTTCCTCCCTGCTAACAAACTTTGTCCACTTCTCTCAATCCAGTGATGTATCCAGAATTCAGGATACTCTGCAGGAGTACAAGATGTACAGGGACATCCTCTATCAGCTGTCTCCAAAAGAGTGGCAGAAGGAACACGGAAAAAAGCACAAAAAGGATAAGGATTTGAAAACAGAATCCAGAGCTAATGAAGGGAGCGCCTCATCTGCCCCCGGGGCAGAGCAGGGTGAGTGCCATGAGTGCCAGGGAAGTGCTGCCTGCTCCTCTTTGGGACAGCCCCAGGCTTTGAGTACATCTCTTCTTGTCTCCAGACCAGGGTCTGAAAGCCAGGACTGCCCATACCGTCAGTTTTACAGATATGCCAAGTTCCCTGTTGTATTCAGAAAGTTTGGATTCCAGGTCACGTGATATCAGGCCACAGCTCAAACAGTTCCTGAAGCCTCTTTTAACAAGAGAACCGTAAGTACAAGACAATGCAAACAACAGACTTAAATACTGCAGAGAGCACTCAGCTGACTGGGAGTCAGCAGAGGGGAATCCTACTCCTCACCTTTGCTGTGGGCATACTGAGAGCTGGGGCTTATTGGAACAAATCCAATTACCAGTAGAAAGCCATCAGGTGTGCAAGTCAGTACCTATGTGCCTACTCCAACAGAGCTCTGTCCTTAAATCCTCTGCTGAGAGCCCTGCTCCAAGTGGGGCTGGTACTAAGATGATGCAAACAAAGGTTTTTAACCCCTCCATGGCACAGGGTGACAGGTGCAAGTGAAGGTGATGAGCAGACTGTGCTGTGAAGAGCAGCCAGGCACCTCTTGCCCCCTCTGTCATCTCTTGTGCAGAGGAAGAAGCACTCAACAAGCTTCTCCCAGGGCAAGTAAAAGCTGCAGACTCCCCATGGTGGCTACACCATGTCGTTTAGGAGCAGTACCATGTCTCACAAAGAGCACAAGGCTTTTTCTACATTTGTGCTGCTGCTGCCTGAGCCTTTCTAGTAAGGCTCCTGCCTTTGCCTTCTCTTTGCCCAAGAGTCAAAACCTCCCAGTGAGTTTAAAGGTATTTGGATCAACACCATCAGTTCAGGCTCACATGTTGTGTCCCAGTCCCACTGGCCAGCACAGCCTGGAGCAGCACAAAAGGCAGCTTGCTCATGGCCTGTTTGTGTGACCCCTGGATCCTACTGACACCCAAACAGGCCACAGCCACGGGGAGGCAAATGTGGGAATGTGCAAAGGACTGCACAGGAGCAAATAGCAATAGCAAAAAAACCCCAGTGTTCATAAGTCACTAACAAGGTCTCCTGTGAGCTCTCATTTCTCTAAGGGCCTAATACACAAAATGTTTTTTCAGAAGTTCATTGGAGGATGCAGAAAATGAAATCAGCTCGGATGAAGATGAGGTCAGAAGTCCTATGTTGAAATATTTACATTTTCTGTTTGTCCTATACCATTTATTGATATTACTAATTTCCCTCACCTTATAACCATTAGTTATGGTACTGAGGAGTTACTGTAGCCACAAATTATAAATGTATGTTTATATATTCATAAAAGTTCATGTTTTGGCAAGATGTATTATAAATAGTTTAGTTTAACTTTCCTCCTCCAGTTTCCAAAAACCTGCCATCATCTCTAAGTTTGTCACCCCCCAACCAGATATGACATCATATAATGGAAGGTTTTTAAATTAGTGAAGTTACTGGTTTATGTCTGAAATTGAAGTTTTCCTCTCACAGATGTTTGAATCACTTTTTACCCCCCAAAACGCAACTTGTTTTGGGGGTGAGCTGCTGAGGCAGAGTAAAGCTACACACATGGCAGGAAGGTGGGAGACATTTGTACATGGACAGCCACAGACCTCTCTAGATGGAAGAGTGTTTGAACAGCCAGGGCTGGTGCAGACCAACCTCCACGTAGTTCAAGAGGCTGGAGGAGGAAAAACACTCATCACATGTGTTTTCCACCCTAGGAGCCTGAGTTGTATTTTACTCATCCCGAACAACTGCTGACTACTTTCATGAAGATGCAGGATGAGAACATATCCTTCATCCAGAATTCCCAGGCTATTGAGGAAAGATGGAACAAGGTCCAACACACTTTCATCACCACACACGAAAGCACGTAAGTGTGATCCTGCAAGAGATGGGAAGGGATCCCTCTGCCCACCACCAGCACCTCACTACCTGCACGCTGCAGAGCACATGTGATGCTGTTCACACAGCTCACAACAGAGACTCTGTTGTGAGCTCCCAGGAAAGTGTCCCATCTATGTTTAATTTAGAAGATAAGGCTTGAGCTTGGGACTAATTCCTTAGTCCTCAAGGTGCAGACTAGGGAACTGATGCATTTAGCATCCTGGAGTGGATATGAGACAGCAGCATTGTGTAATTCTCATAAAGGAAGACCAAAGGAAGAAAAAAGGCAATTCCTGGAGTGATCCAGACCAGCACCTACAATGACTCAATGCAAAACCTTCCAAGAGGAAGACAGAAAAGTATCACTGTAATACACTATTTCAATGGCAGCTAGACACACATATTCCTATTTAAAGTGTAACTTATCCCCTTGTGAAAGTTTTTAAATCTGGATCCCCCATTGACTATTAAAAAATCTTAGTTTAGCTAGGCTGCTTTTTCCTTCCTCACACCAGCACAGAAACTGTTTTTCCAGAAAAAACTGAAGCTCTCAGGGCTGTGGGTGCAAGTTTCCAGGAAAAGCTAAAGTGTTACCTCCATCTGCCGGCAGCAGAAGGGATGGGCCCAGTCTGCGGACAGCAGAAGAGCCCTGTGTTTCAGAGATGCCCTTTTCAAATACCTCCTCTCTCTTCTGGCCTAGGGAGAAGGAGTTAGCAGAGCTAAAACAGGAGGTAAACACCCTGCAGTCCGCTGTCGCCCAGGAAGAAGAGAGAGTAGCAGATCTGAAGCTCAGAGTTCACCTCTTTTCCTGTGGAGAACATGAAGCTGATGACCAGGTACACACTGAGATCAAGGCAAGGGGAGTTCACATGGGCATAAGTGGTTCCTCTCCACCAGCCATATCCATATCCTGGGAACAGAGCAGGCAGTGGGTTGCACTGGGCAGGGATCAGCACTATTTCCCAGCAATGGAGCTATAGCAAGGGCAGGTTTAGGGCACTGCTGAGGCAGCAAATGTGTCTGCTCCATGCAGCTGCTATGAGATGAGAGCAGGGGCCATAAAGACACCTGGGCAGCCACAACCTGCCCCAAGTCACAGCAAAGCTGGGAAGATGAGACCAGCAGGAGAAAGACTCAATAAAGCCATCTGTCAGCCACTGCTGCTAAGCCAACCGCAAAACAAGCAACTGAGTCTTGTTGAGGAAATTATAGTGTTTCCTTTACTGACTTCCTATGGTTTTGGAGGGATATTATGGTTCTACTGGGCAGGATCCAGATGTGCCTCTTACATACCTCCTCTTACCTCTAGGACAAAATGCTCGCAAGCCTGAACAAGAAGGTGCTGGAAGTCTATTCCCACTGCACTGGAGACAATGAGACAAACCTGAAGACAATAGAGATGCTAAAAGTAATAGAAAAACAGCTCAATGATTTACTGGATAACCTGGAGGGAATTCCAACATCACAGATAGAAAAGGCTCAGAAAGCCATAAAAAAGGAAAAGAGAGCAAGGTAAGGCAAGACCCTCTTCTGGAAAATTCCTCTATTTTTAAATGTTGACAGCCAAAAGAGTCAAATCAACCCAAGAAACTGTAGCAGCAATCTGAAATCCCATGTGACCAATCCATACCATTTTTCTTCTGTAAGGGTTCCACATTCATAGAACTTGGGTCTCCTGAGCAGCAAGCAGCAGCTCACAGCTACATTAGAAAAGACCTGCAAGCTACATTAGAAAAGACCTGCAAGCTACATTAGAGAAGGGAAAAATCCAGAAGAATAAAAAACACCAAACGCACAAACAAACCAGACTCAATGATGAGAATCATAATTTTAAGAAGACTATTTACAGTAACAATATTTAAACTGATTAAATAGAAAATTATTCCTTTTAAACTGATTAAATAGAAAATTACTCCTCTATTTAATACACTCAAAGTCTTCCATGCCCTGATATTTTGTCAGGTATTCAACAGGTACATAAGGGTATTTCACAGCAATTACAGCTTTCAACTGTTTCTTCTACAAAACTCTTAAATTTGACTTGTTTTATTAAATAGTAGCCAATTAACACAATCAATTCAGGTTCCAAGATAAGACACATTCCTTTTGGCCCAGTCACTCACATGAAATTTCCCCTCAAAAATTGCAAAGATAAATGAACTGCTGACTGTATCAGGCCATCTTCAGGTGAATGAGAATAGTCTGAGGATTTAAAGCCACAGCAGTGATATTTCCCTCCTGCTTACTCTTTCTCTGTATCTTTATTCAGCTTTGGAGTAGAAAGGGTGTGGTGCTTCTTCCTGATGTTCTGTGAATGGGTTTGCACTCTTAAATTACAAAATCTTACACACATTTATTCTACGCTGGGGATGGAGGAGAATAATTCAGGGAAGAACCTGACACCACATACCCCACCCCCAAATAAAAACAAAACCAATCAAATTAAAAAAAAACTTCAAAAAACATTTAAAATTTTCCTCAGGATCATAAGGTTAAGAATTCAGTTCCTCTGGGCCTCAGCATTCCACAGCTTGATCCCATTTCTCTTCCAGCGCTTCATTTCCATAGGGAATTGGAACCATTTACCAGTATTGCCTCCACTGTGCCCATTTGGGCAACGTGTAGCTCCATGGGTGTAAAACCCTCCTATAAACATCACTCACCCACAAAGCTGGTGGGCATCCTGGTTAACTGCAGAGCATAAGTCACCTGCTGAAGGTGGCACAGAGCATGTCTGCAACAGAAAACAACTGTCCAGCATCTCCATTTCAAAGCCTGACATGCTTTTTTCCACTCATCACTCAAGAAAGAGTAGGACCAACTGCAGTCAGTGCTTCTCCATTACCACCTTCCCAGTAACAAACTCCAGCAGAGGCTGCACCCAAACCCCTGTGCTCTGGTGGTCCTACATGGTTACATGTGTGATGTAAAACATAATGTTAGATGTTCATGCTGTGTGTCAAAAGCACATCTGATGTAGCTGCATGCTGCATTTAACTCATCCTTTATTTCCTCCCTTCAAAAGGCTCAGAGAGGAAAAGCAGAAACAGAAGCAGCAGCAGGAGGAAGGATTGAAAAAGGACATGGAAAGATTGCAGGCGACCATAGAAAAAAAGGTAAGTGCAGTGATTCTCTCCTCAATAGCCCACTTCAGGGAAGCTAGAGGTACCTGAATATCAAGTGTTTAGGGAATAGTGTTACTAGGGGCCTCCACAGCTGTGTGGGGATGGCACCAATAGCCAGGCATAGCACAATTTACAATTTACAGGAGTGATGTAACTTAAGCCACTGCTGGGAAGTCAGTCACAGTGCACACTCTCCCAGCTCAGTATCCTTCCACTGTCTTTCTCCTATCCTTCTCTCGACCACATGGCTCTCTCCATTACTTGCCAATTCTCAGTAAGCTCATTTCAACTCATTAACTTGGCTGTATTAAACAAAGCAAGAAAATTGGCAAATGAGGAACTGGGCATGAGCAAGACACCTGACAAAAGCAGCAAGACCCTCAGTCAGCTTCGCCATCTCATCAAACCACACCTTTTCTGACATGTGTCACATTATGCCAAACTGAGCTTCAGCCATGGCTCCTGCTGCACCTTCCACAGGCCAACACAGCAGCGAGGACACCCCAGCTCTGTCACACACCAAAGCACTGACAGCATGGGTGACAGAGAACAGGTGCCATGAGTCCCTGCCCTTCAGCCAAGAGAAAACAGAGGGTTCTGCAGGCTCCCGCTGATATTTCTTTGGACTTCCAACTTCCCCTGCTCTTCCTGAGACAGTACAAATGAGGCTTCAGTCAGAAACCAGTTGTAGGTACAACAGTACGTTGTAGCAGCTGAAGCACGAGCACACACACGGCCTTCAGGTGCTTCCCACGCACTTTCTAATACAAAAAACACACTTAGACACACTGCAGCCTGCCTAGAAAACAGAGAGCAAGGGCCCACAGTCCCTCATGAAGCTTTAGCCACTTGGTTCAGACACACCAACACAGCACTGATAAACACACCTCTTCTTTCTCCGCAGAATGGCGGGAAGCTGGCGTTTCATTCCAACCCACCTGCCAGGAAGGAGAAGAAGACCACCCAAGAACAAATAGATAAGGAGAAGGAAGAACAAATGTATTATTTCTCTTGACAGCACAGCCTCAACCACAGCACGTAGGGCTGAAGCTGCTCTAGAACTAGTCTTGTAGATCCATGTTCTGTCTTTGCTCAGTTGAACAACTCCAGTCCCATGAAACTTCCTTCTTCTCCTATTCTAAGATTCCAGGGAAAATTTGCAACCTATTTTCCCACCCATTGATATTTTGCCTAAGAAAGTAAATAAAACTTCTCTTATTTTGCTTCTCAGGCTCCTGCTAAGTACCAATGCTTTTCTCATTCAGTGTTTAATGCCAATAGCTCTATGCCTACAAACCAGAGCAGAGATCTATCACAGTCCTGGGTGACAACCTTTGTTAAGGCACAACTAAGTCAGGCACCTGCCAGACACTTAAGATAATCACAAGTTTGTTGAAGGACTGTAAAAAACAATGGCTATGCTTTAATCCAAAGGATGGGTTTCATTACAGACTCCACCCCACTACTGTGGAAAAGACACAACCAAAGGAAAAACACAAGCTCTGCAGAAATCAAGCTGCTAGTAATTAGCTTTATGTCAGATGCATCCAAGCAAAGAACAACACCCAGTGACAAACTGACCATAAAAAAAAAAGCTTTATTAACCCTTTTGCACCAGCAGTTCTTCAGGTATCCATTGCCAGCAATGGACTCCAAGCCAAGTGATCCAATTTTCTGCCCCAAGAGGTTAGCACTTTACATTCACTTACAAAGCTGAGTGAGGTACATTTTCAGAAGTAGAAAGATTTGGTTGCAAGTCCCATAAAAAGATGGAGTGTTCCTTGGCCATTTTAATAGAGTAAGAACTGGTATGGTCCTTGAGAACAGAATAATGCAGGCATTGGGAGCTCGAGGTGCCTCAGCTTCCAGGGAGAGAATGGTGACCACTAGAGCAAGACCAAGGAGTCCCTGGAGCACAATTCCTTCTCAATCTTTCTCTCTCAAGAGTGGACTCCATGCTGCAGTCACAGCCACTCATCTACCAACAGTTTGGTTGGTAACCCAGCCTGAGAAGGTTAAGACTTTCCCTGGACATAAGCTGTAAACTCAAGAGTGAGAGGAACAGAGAGACCTCAATGCTCAGTTAGGCTAAAGATAGAAAAATAAAACTGGTTCAACCAGAGGATATAATACTGCCTACAAATCAGGAGCTGAAGTTCAATGTAACCTGTATGCTTTTTTCCTCCCCAAGTCTTCAATCAAAAAAAGCATTTATATGGACACATACATAGTTCAAAAGGCACAGGAAGTAAAAGCATTTCTGAACAACCTCATGTGAATTTAACATCAGTATAACTGTAAAATAAATAAATATGTGCAAGATTAGAAAGATCACAACGTTCCCCTCTGTGACATATCTTATTTTGTAAAAAAAAAATTACACATACGTGCATACACACACCTCACTGAGAATAAAAAAAAAAACAGTACATACAACCTTTTATCAAACTCCTATACATACTTTTATAGGCATTCAGAACATCACCATAAGAAACATTTAAATTACTACCTTAAAACGTAACCAAAGATGGTTTTTTTCCCCTATACAACCCTATACTTATTTAGGTGTCTGCAATCCAGATAAGTAGAGTACATACAACCTCTCCCCCCAGCCCCAAGAGAAACTGCAGTTTTTCAGTGGGGCAAATCTCTCTGGGTAACAATTCTTTTCCCCTCACAAAATACTCTGACAACTGCATATTCTGTAAACCAGCCGTAAGCTCCACGTGCATGTGGCACTCTGGGATAGCAATAAAGAACATGTGTTAACAGTGTTCAATTAAAAAAAACAAAAACATCAAACAACTCAAAATAAAAACGTAGTGGCCAGTTTACAGGTAACTTGGCAGCGGTTTATAGATGAGATAAAAATCAAGGTGCTTAAATTTACAGGACAGTCAACATTCCTCCCAAAAAAGGGAACACAAAGATAAAAACAAACCTCTCTCAGATGCTGTTGGACTCTTAGCTAATCACTTACAGTGAGTACAGTTCTATTGCAGTTTTCTTTTTCAAGTTTTGCTGGAAGAATTCAGCAAAGTATTTGGGACGTGGGAGCAAAGAAAGGGAGAAACTCAACATGAGCTACAAACTGATTCACAGCTAAGTTAACATTTAGAATCTAGCTTTCTAAAACAAAGATTTTAGAGCATCTCATTTTCATGGCATAGAATGTTAATTTTGTTACATGTGACACTTTATTCCAGTTTTCTGCCAAAACATGGGCCAAAACAATTATGGTTTTTGTGTGTGGAAAACACTTGCAAATTTTAGCTCTTAACTCCTTGATGCCACTGGCTCCAGCAGGAAACCAATGGAAAGAAAGTTTTAACTGTCATAGGCAGGATTATAAATTTGCACTTGTTAGCTGTAGAATACTTGGTTTCCTGTGAAAACAGTAAATATTACCTCAGTTTGAAGTGTAATACAGTACTTCTCCCTGAAACAACACTGTACAGCAGTCTGCCTCAGCCTCCCCGACCACCAGGCAGACAGGGTATCTTACACAGGCACATCAAGTGGGATTTACATTTTTTAAGAAAATCTTTCAGCTGCAACTGTCTTTAGCAAATCACAAAGAGTGCAACCATACTTCGGTTCTCCTACTTTTCATATTTTCCTCAGAAAAAGACCCATATAGTTATCTTACTCTGTCATGATTGCCCAATTTGTTTTCAAGTAACTGTTCTTAATAATGGTCATTCCAGATCCTGTAAGTTTATTGTGCTTCCAGTGAACTGAGAGTTATCAGAACCTGCATCATCTTCAGTGGAATTGTGTGGTTCCTGTTAAAGCAAACAGACAGCATGAAGAGTTCAGTACTTTCACCTCTAGATGCTTTTAGTGCTTATCAGCAAGATTACCTTGACATTTATTCAACAGCACAGCAATGTTCTGAATGGTTCAGAGGAATCCCAAAGCTTTCCTACTTTGGGGATCCACCCAAACAATGTTGCCACAGTTTTTCTGTGGAACGCTTCAGATGAGCATTTAAATTTAAAATTGCTGTTTGGTTTTCCTCCATTAACTCTCTACCACGGCCAACAACCCTACTCTTCTTGTATTTCTAGGTTTAGCACAGCAAGGTGCCCCTCCTCAATAAAAAAAGCTTTATTTTCTACCCAGGAGAAGCCCACTTGGCAAGAATAGGTGCATTGCAGAGTTTATCAAAACTGAGGGCCCCTGAGCAGGCTTTGTAACCTGCCATTCCCATATAAACACCACTCTGAAATCTAGGCTGAAGATTCTACTTCCCACATCCTATCCTTCCTGTAGCCTGTTACATTCCAATGCTGATTCTTTCTTGACCCACCTACTATCTGCAGGCTGAGATCAGGAAAATAAGGATGGGGGCACTTCAGAACAAATGAGTAACATTTGGTTATTCATTACTCAGTAACAGAGGAAGAGAAACAACCCCCTATGATGTGTCAAAGGTTGGTAACGGACACAAGATAAATTGTGCAGTGCAGCTCTCTGCTTACTACTTCGTGTGAGTGAAATTAAACTCCCAATGGAAAAAAAGGTACTTTCATTAGGCAGAATGTGAGTGTTTACAGTAAACTGTCTTTACTTTCAAGCAAGGCAATAAAACCCAATGGCTTGATGTGCTGTACCTGAAGTATGTGAACAGGTAAATCCACTGTAAGCTGAGAATGTGATGAGGAGGACTGGGAGCTCAGCTGAAAGGGCAAATCTCCCTCTCCTGGGGAATCATCCTGTGAACACAGAAATGTGATAAAATTACACAACCCCCAAGCATCTCAGCACAACATGGTAAATTTCACTCAGCCTCATGATCTTAAAAAATCTGCTAAAGCCACTGCACTGTACTAGTAAGGCCTAGATCTACAAAGATGTAGAAAGCTAACTACCACTTAAATCTGAACCCAACCCAGAGTACAACCTATTATCCTGTCTTCACCGGGACCACTGGCAAGATCTGAAAAGGAAGGAATAGTATATCTTCCAACAAATGTAACACTCAGAAATGTGAAACAAGTTTCACCATGTTTGCATAAAGCCGATACTTAACATAAAAGTTACAAACTTTCATGTTTCTTATGTTACAAACACTCCTCAGAAAACTAGATGGATGGAGAACTCTGGCCATAGCTTTCTCCATAACATAGTTGTTTAGGAGTAAAGTAGAAGGAACTTACTCTCTCTCTGAATACTATAGAGATACACACCTGGCCAAAAACTATTACCTTTCACGCTCCTCTAATCAGTCCACACCAGTTACTACGTTGTTTTAGGTTTTTTAGAGCTTCATTTCAACAGTTTAGAGAAATAACAATTAAGGCTGAAACTTCCTTTTGCAGGAATGTTTTCAAGTCAGTCTCATTTACTTAAATATTTATTTATATTTTCTCTAATTAATATTTATACTGAAGTATTTACTTTACTTAATATTTACTTGTTTTAATATTTACTTTGTAATTGAGACGTGGAATAATGTAAGAATACTGCAGAGCTCATGATCTCATTCAGGGGCAGTAGTACCTGAGTTCACAAACAGTCAAATTATTCCACAAATGTGCCAATTTGGGTAACAGAGAAGATGAGCATGTTTTTTTCTCCTTAGCTCTTACCTGAAGAAGCTGAATTTGCACATACTGAGCTCCAGTGGCAGGGTCCCTTATTGTCAGCCCTCCATTTGGCAGAACTATGTTGCCACCCAGTCGACTGCCAGGAGTGGATGATGAAAAGTTGGTAGGGCTTACTTTACCACCTTTGTTTTTCCTCTGACCAGAGCCAGATGCCCCTAAAAGAGAGCAATCTTAATAGTTAAGATGGTCAGAAACAATTAACCAAAGTGTCCTGCTAGTACTTTTCAATTTTATGCAGCTATTTACACTACACAGCAAATGTCTGCAACAGTGCAATATAATTAAGCACCATCTGACAACTGCTAAAAGCTGATGATCTCCAGCTGCTGAGTGAGCATCTTTTTACATGAAAACCATTAAAACCACATCACAAACTGCTAAGCTTAGGGCTCACCCCTGTGGTAGCACAGAAGTACTGGCATATTTGAGAATTAGAAAGCAGGATTGCATTTTCTATTTTTAATTTTGCAACTCATTTCCTGAGAAGTCATGCACATCATTTTTCTAAACTGTAAAAAGAGCATAGTGAAGCTCATCTACTTCCAGAAAGATTTCAAGGACTGTTGGGTAGAATGGGCTACACAAATACAACTATCACAACCTTAAGCTTCTTTCAGTTTAAAGCAAGATAAATCAGCTGCTGTATTACAAGCTGAAAACCAAAAACCTAATCAAAACAATTGCAAGGATACAGTCCTGCCAGCTCTGCGGGTTTTTGGTTTTTTTTTTCATCTATAATAAACAAAGGGCTTGGATAACATCTTTTTAAACACTGAACTTCCCTCCATAGTATTCACTCAACCTAGTTAAACCAGTTAGAGATACAAGACGCTCCAGACCACTTTGAGAAGCAGTGGGTAGCATTAAGGCAATAGCTGGTGAAAAGTGGACTTGAAAGACTTGAGTAGGAACAGAAACAGGAGTTTTCTGAGGTCATTTCAGAAGACATTGTAAAATGTAATCGCCTTTTTCAAACTAACATCCAAAAGACACAGTTGATGACACATGCACATGGCTAATACAAGGACACTCAGAACTAGCTTCATAATGCACTTATCCTTCCATATGACAACTCACAGAACTGGACAGAATTTATAAGGTATGCATTTTACAAATACACAAACACAACAGTTCTCAAATCAGAACTAGTCTCTTAACTCACCTCAAAAATTATTGCCTTGATTTTCAGAGGAGGAAGGTCTAAGAGACAGCAAAGTGGAACTAAACTCTCTCTCCATATATGGTATTCATATCATAAATATATGATATTCCACCCCAGCCCCAAAGGTAGACACAACTCAAACATCTGAGCTCGTGCAAGTCTAGTGAGCCGTGGACCATGTTTGACCAGACAAAGGAGTGGTGTATAATTCACATCAGATGGCTTTGAGTCAAACTACAGTTTAAAAGGAAGATGACACATCTGGAATCATGACCTAAACCACACCCTGCACAAGAACTCCCTGCAAGGCAAAAATCTAAGAGAGAGGTTTGAGTATTTCCAGATAATTAAGAAATAAATTCCTTAACACTGTATACATGCTATTACTAAGAGAAACATACAAGCAAAATTCCAGCTGTTTTTATTGTCTGTACTGACTGAAAGAACACCTTAAGTAAGACCAAAAGCATAAACAACAGAAAGCAAAGTGACCTTAATTTTTTTTTGTTTTAATAAGAAAATAAAAAGCAGATGAAGAGATGGAGAGCTAGTGTCTTGTTAACAACCAGGAAACATATGGTGCAGCTTTCTTTGTAAACTTACTGTGAATTTGATATTCCACAGAATGTGATTATCCAGAGTAACAGATGGCACACCACATGCATAATTATTTTAACTAGCAATATACTGGATGGGACATTTCAGAATGCCGCTCAGAAACCTGCTCCCACTGCAGTGCCAAAAATCCTAAATAATTGTATTTAGTACATTTGACAAAATTAATGGCTTCTCACCTGTGCTGCTGCCATTCCCTTTTTGTTTCTTTTTCTTGGCTAGCTGAATGGCTCTGTAGTCTGTTCTTGCAGACCCACTGCTCTCCTAGTAAAAAAAAACAAAAGCCCAGAGATGTAAAGTTTTTGGAATCAAGAACAAAGCAAGACAATGAACACAGACTAATGAGTTCTCAAATGCAGTTACCTTCTATGCTGCAAACACTGAATTCTAGTTTCCCTAATCTTTTGATTAGTGTTCCAACAAATTCCCTACGTGTGTTCATTATTTGGAGTTCAACACACTAAGAAGTTAGGTCCACATTTATAAACGTTCAGATTTTAATAGTGTAAATATTTACTTTATAATGTAAACAGTCTGCAGCAACACAGTGAAGGAGAAAGGGAAGAGTACTTAAAACAAGAACCAGGACTGAGATTAAAATGTTGCAGTTATTCTTACAGCCCAAATCTTTCCCTGGAATGAAATGCACAAGATATATCACATATTCTTGGTATTCCTGCAAATTCCATTTCAGATGGATGACTGCTTATTTTGAAAGGTTCTTCCTTAACTGTCCCCACCAGAATTCCAGTATTTCTTAAGAGAACTTATCACCACACTGAATCTACTTGTGACAACACACTACTACAACGTAACATGCCATACCCTTTGTCAAAAAAGAGCCAAAATGCATGACCTGCAAAATCTGAGAGAAAGGTCTCCCTGTAAGTAGCAAGGGATACTCCCCAAGTCAGGCTGTCTCAGTCAGCTAGGGGTAAAGTGAATATAGTTACTCCATACCAAAAACGAGCTGCCAGTCACTGCCCCAAGATCCATTTCCTTCTGTGCACTGTAGCTCCCCGGAGGGTTGGAGAAGACAAACTGTGTCACTACTTTGCTGCCCTCTTGTTGACCAACAACGTCTGAGCACGGAACCAAATTCCGCTCAGCTTTAACTGGCGTTAGTAACTCAGGCACATTGGTACCGCCGAGGCTGCTGGACGGGGTCAAAGTGGCCGTGTCGATGGTTAAATTATTGCTGGACGTCAAGCTGTGCACATCTTGACTGGAATTCCTCACCGACAGGGACGCCAGCGAACCCAAGGCTTCGGCATTGACAGTCTGTACATCATCCAAGTTTAAAGTGCTTTGCTGTAGAACTGCACCGCTTCCCAGCAGCAGAGAACTGTCCAGGCTCTGCGGCATGTCGCTGCTCGCCACCAGGATCAAGGGATCGACTGCCTGGCTTAAGGAATTGGTACTGGTGGGCAGGTTTCCTCCCAGCGTCGAGCCCACCGAGGCAACATCGATGGTGACAATCCCAGAGTTCACCAGCGCCATGTCTGTTGCAATTCCAGAATTGTTACTAGACACATTGGAGAACAGGGATACAAGGTCTATGTTGCCAAGATCACTCTGCCCTGGACTGGTGAGTTCACTGCTGGGTGTGAGGGAGTTGGTTGCTTCGAGCTGAGTTAGGAGATCTGGAAGAGAAGAGTTTGGTTATAAGAGAGACCTTTCAATTAGACAATGGAGAGGAAAAATATGAATGATCAAAGGAGGAAGCTTAAAATTCTGTATCCTCAGCCTACTAAAACACTTCCCAACTTCCCTTAAAGCAGATCTAAGAAAAAGCAGCTTACTGAAATAAGTTCACTCCTTTACTGAGAAGTTTCAGTTACAAAAGCACTTGCCAAAAAATAACACTGAGACAGTCCAAGCTAAGTCAGGCTGTAGAGGAGTGGGAAAAGGGGTGAAAAGAGAAGTTCTTTTAGACCTTGCTACTATTCTAGAGATGGCATGGACAAGGACAAGTTCTACTTCATTAAAAAACGATGAAATTTCTCACACTTTCACACAGCTCAAGCACAAGTATCACTTTCTAATACTCAGAGGTCCCACTGAAAATTTTAGGGGAGGGAGAAACTAACTCCAGTTTCAGTAAAGATTCTGTCATTCATATTAATGGGACTAAGATTTCACCATTAGTAAATACACATCTTCCTTAATCAAACATTTAATTTTCCCACTGCACCCCCCCAATAGCCTGAAACAAACACTTTACCTGGGCTGAAGTTATGCTGTTTGACCATGTGCGTCTTCATACTGTGTTTGGAAGTGAGCAGTTTATTACAGCTGGAAACAGGGCACCGGGTCTTCAATGAGTCCACATCCTGAAGATGTTTTTTGGCGTGAATATACAAACTACTTCTTGCTGAAAATTTTGCACAACAGCCTGTAAGAAGATATACAAGGCTTTGAAATTTCATCTAATTTCAATTCAGTGTTCATATTTAGTGTCTTACCAAATCACAGTATCTCTGCAGAAATCTACTTGCTATTTTGCAGTGCCTGTGCATACACTCAGAGGACCCAGAAGAAATCACCATCTGAGTGGGCAGGACAGTTCAACAACCTGTTTCTGACAAAAAGAAACCCCAAATTCATCCAATATAAAGCACAACCTTTCCACACTGCAGCATTTTAAACTCTTCATGACAACTGCTGGCAAGACCATAAAAAGGATATACAATCACTAAGTAGAGCTTCTTGACTTTATAAAGCAGAATATTTCAGATCAGACTCAAAAATCTCTGTTCCTGGAGTCCTGCTGAAGTGATGGAGGTAGTCAAGCTAGAGCACAAACTACAGTTTTCTCTGTAATCCATAACTTTGGGAATGATCACTTTTTCAGTTGCAATGTCTTCTGTTTAGTTTTAACTCTTCAAACCCTGTTAGAAGACTCACTCTAAATTGTTCCAATCCTGTACCAAGCTCACATTTGGGGAAAACACACACACTCTTTAGGCAAAAATACACACTGGTCACCAGTAAACATACAAGAGTGGAGCAATACCTTCTACTGGACACTCAAATGGTTTTGTACCAAGGTGAGTTATACTGTGGCCTTTCAAGTGTTCTGCTCTAGTGAACGACTTCCCACAGCCTTCTACTGGGCACATGAATCTCCTGTCATCTTCATGTTTCCTACAAAGGAAGGAAATTGCCATGATTAAATCCACTGCTGCTTAGGTACTGAAAAAAAAATAAACAGACAAACAAACAGCCAGTGGCTTAGGACAGTATAATCAGAAAAAGCTTCCTTTACCTTTTATGTCTCAGAAGCTTGGACATACTGGTGAAAGACCAGCCACAGCCTTCAAAGTCGCAGATAAAAGGTCTTTCACCTTAAGCAAAGAAAGATTACCTTAACTATTGAATATGAAAACACACACTGCTGCTAGAAAATATCAAAACCTGCTTAAGATAATTTAAGACAGAACAACTCAGCCACTCTGTCCTGCAACGTACTGCAGAGTATTGTCATGCCCCCTCACCCTTGTATGGTCTGGGCCTCCAGGCTACTGAATCTTTTCCTGTGCATCAAAGATCACAGATCAGATTTATCAATCCACCTCATATTAATCAGAGCTATCTTGAAAGTGCTTTAATAACCAATAAATAAGAGCATTACTGAAAACAGAAATGTTCTTTCCTGTTTTCATGACCCGTGACTGCATCTTGATTACTATACAGTGAAGTATGTGAAGTTGATTTTCATCACATCTATGAACTTTAACTTAACAAAAGTGACACTTAAGAAAACACAAAAAAACCAAAACTCAACACTGTAAAGCCACGAAACCAGAGGACAGTAGAGAGTACACACAAGTGTTTTAAAATATGAGAAGGCTGTATTTCAGATTAGAAGTGGGCCTTGCAAGTCAGGAGCGCTTGCTTGAGTTGAAATTTACCTTCTTGCTGTTCCCAGCCTTGGCACATACACTCCACATGGTCTGAGAGTTTTTCAGCTGTTTGTTTTGACCAGTATTTTGAAGGTCTATGAATTTGGGAGTAGAGCTGGGATAGTTTTGCTGGACAGAGTGCACAATGACAGAAGCCACAGCTTTGCATGTCCCTAAATACTTTGCATTTGGCCAGTTGATTCAGTGGACTCCTACCCCTTCTTCCCAGAAGGCCAAGAATCACTGACTCCAAATAATTCCTGTCACCCTTCCTCCCTTCATGACTTTCAGTTTTTCCAGCAAACTGAAGTCCACTCTCCACATAACTATCTTCCATGTACTTCCCCAGGTACAAGTCATGCCTGTGAATACCTGTGTGACTCCTCATGTGGATTTTCAGTCGGCAGGCTTTGTCATACTGCTTGTTACAGCCAGGGAACGAGCAAGTGAACTGCTCTTGCTCTCTGAAGTGGGCTCGGTTATGGGAGAATAATGCACTCACTGTGATAAACGTTCTCTCACAGCCTGGGGACAGAAGGGAAATAGCAATAAAAATCAGGAAAACCGCACTCTTTTCTCCCTTCCAACTTTTAGCGAGGCATCTTCGTGATCCTTTTTCCAGGATGTTACATCCGGGAACATAAAAAAAACAAACAAACACCTAACAGTGCAATCGTAAACTACGTTAAATACAGTTGTATTTACAACTGTTTACCCAAGGTGGGCAATGAAAACCCGCACAGCCCGGGTTAAGGTGCACCACTGGAGAGCGTTGCTGTGTCTTGCCGTGTTTCACAAAGTCACGGCAGCACAGGCGCAGCGTCCTCCAGCTGCCAAATTAGATGGAAGTCTTTGATAACTGAGGTGAAGTCTCAGGGGAGACTCCTCGGGGAGACGAAGGAGGGGCAGCGGGGAGGACAATCGAGCAAGGATCCCGGTTTTTCTGGACGGGGGAGGGAAGGCAGCCCATCCCCAGAGGCGGCTTACCGGGGAAGTCGCAGCGGTAGGGCCGCTCGGGCTCCAGGTGGCTGCGGCGGCGGTGGGCGGCCAGGCGGGCGGCGCTGGGGAAGCGCTGCCCGCACGCCTCGCACTTCTGCGCCGCCTCCTGCTCGTGGGCGCGGCTGTGCGCCCGCAGGTTGTACACGGTGGTGAAGCGCTTGGCGCAGCCCGGCGCGGCGCAAGCGAACGGCCGCAGCTTGTCGTGCGAGTGCAGGTGCCGCCGCAGCTTGTAGGCCGTGGCGAAGGACCAGGCGCAGCCCGGCACGGGGCAGCCGAAGGGCCGCGCCGCCGCGCCCCGCCCGTCCTCGCCGCCACCGCCGCCGTGCGCCGACAGCCGGTGCAGCCGCAGCTGCTGCTTGCGGGGAAAGGCCTCCCCGCAGCGCGGCTCCGGGCA